>NW_026640027.1:0-534 GCF_028554395.1 Pezoporus wallicus
TCCGGATCGTCTTCTTCTGGGTCGTCCTGTAACCTCGGTCTCCGGATCGGCCTGCTGACGCAGCAGTGTCTGGTTCGCCCCAGCGGCGGATTCCTTTTGGTTAGTCCAAGCACCCGGGTCTGTCACGCCACCGCAGCAGCATTGCCCGCGCTTCCCGGCCACTGCCACCGGCGCCGCTCACTCGCTGTTCCGGGTCCCCGTTAGCCGGGGCCCTGTATCCGGGTCCCCGTCGCCCGGGGCCCTGTATCTGGGTCCCCGCTAACCGGGGCCCTGTATCCCGGGTCCCCGCTAGTCGGGGCCCTGCAATCCGGGTCCCCAGCGACCGGGGCCCTGTAATCCGCGTCCCTGTTCGGACGCCATTTGTAAGCGGCGAGGAGAAGCAGACAGGCCAACCCAATATGGGTGATAAGCAACTTCTTCTTTATTTGTGACGCAGTTCACACATATATAGGAGTGGTATTCAGCCACTCCTTCTTGGCATAACAGTATTGGTTAGCCCCCACAGCTTCCTCCACATTCTCCTCCCAGGTCCGG
>NW_026640029.1:0-5350 GCF_028554395.1 Pezoporus wallicus
GATGTTACTGCAGGGCCCCCAAGCAGACCCCATTGATGTTACTGCAGCCCCCCCAAGCAGCCCCTATTGATGTTACTGCAGCCCCCATTGATGTTACTGCAGACCCCATTGATGTTACTGCAGGGCCCCCAAGCAGACCCCATTGATGTTACTGCAGCCCCCATTGATGTTACTGCAGCCCCCCCAAGCAGACCCCATTGATGTTACTGCAGCCCACAGTCCCCATGTCCCACAGTGCCCCCCCAGTCCCTGTGCCCCCATGGAGTCCCCATGTCCCACAGTGCCCCCATGTCCCACAGTGTCCCCATAGTGCCCCCCAGTCCCTCTGTCCCCATGGTGCCCCCATGTCCCACAGTGCCCCCATGTCCCCCAGTGCCCCATGGTGTTCCCATGTCCCCCAGTGCCCCATGGTGCCCCCATGTCCCACGGTGCCCCATGGTGCCCCCATGTCCCCCAGTGCCCCATGATGCCCCCATGTCCCACAGTGCCCCCATGTCCCACGGTGCCCCATGGTGCCCCCATGTCCCACAGTGCCCCCATGTCCCACGGTGCCCCATGATGCCCCCATGTCCCACAGTGCCCCCATGTCCCACGGTGCCCCATGGTGCCCCCATGTCCCCCCATGGCCGCAGCTCTGTGCCCGCGTGTCGAGGTCCCGCAGCTCCCGTCCTGCTCCGTTCTGCTGCAGCAGCCCCGCCACCTCCTCAGCCCCGTGCTGGCACCGCCACAGCCCCGGCACCGGCACCGGCACGGGGACACCGTGGGGACGTTTGGGATGGGGGGAGCAGGGGGGGCTGCAGAGACATTGGGGACTGGGGGGACATTGGGGACTATGGGGACATTGGGGACTATGGGGACATTGAGTATAGGGGGACATTGGGGACTATGGGGACATTGGGGACTGTGGGGACATTGAGTATAGGGGGACATTGGGGACTATGGGGACATTGGGGACTATGGGGACATTGAGTATAGGGGGACATTGGGGACTATGGGGACATTGAGTATAGGGGGACATTGGGGACTATGGGGACATTGGGGACTGTGGGGACATTGGGGACTATGGGGACATTGAGTATAGGGGGACATTGGGGACTGGGGGGACATTGGGGACTGTGGGGACATTGGGGACATTGGGGACTGTGGGGACATTGAGTATAGGGGGACATTGGGGACTGTGGAGGCATTAGGGATAGGAGGAACACTAGGGACCATGGGGACATTGGGGACTATGGGGACATTGGGGACTATGGGGACATGGGAGTCATCAGGACTTTGGAGACCCAGGGACCACAGGCAAGTGGAACATGTGACATTCGGGACATGGGGACCTTGGATCTGTGGGGGATCTGGGACTATGGGGACTATGAGAACACAGGGGACATGGGACCATGGGGACATTGGGACCATGTGGACTGCAGGAAAGGGGCACAGGGGAGAACAGGGCCTATGGGGTCATCAGGACATTGGGGACACTGGGGAACAGGGACTCTGCAGACATGGGCACATCACAGGGACACCGGGACCCCAGAGAAGGGCACGATGGGGAAGCGGGTACCATGAGGAGGGGACATGTGGGGACAAAGAGAACTTGGGGATACAGGGCCATGGGGATGATGCAGGGACATGGGGACCATGGACACAAAGGGATCAGGGGGACACAGGAGCTATGGGGACATCACAGGGGCTATGGGGACGTGAGGATCATGGGGTAGGGGCACATGGGGACAGCATGAGAGGATGTTGGGAGCATAGGATCATGGGGACACGGGGACAATGGGGACCACAGGCACACAGGGATCATGGGGACACAGGGACTATGGGGACCACAGGCACATAGGGATGGATCATGGGGACACGGGGACAATGGGGACCACAGGCACATAGGGATGGATCATGGGGACACGGGGACAATGGGGACCACAGGCACATAGGGATGGATCATGGGGACACAGGGACAATGGGGACCACAGGCACATAGGGATCATGGGGACACGGGGACTATGGGGACCACAGGCACATAGGGATGGATCATGGGGACACGGGGACAATGGGGACCGTGGGGAAGGGGCGCACGGGGCTATGCAGCAGGGACCATGGGGACATCCCGGGGGCACTGGGAATACGGGGACACGGGGACACGTGAACCATGGGGCACGGCGCGGGGGGGACACCGGGACGGGGGACACCGGGGGTCCCCGATGGGTCCGGGTCCCGTCCCCGTCCTCCCCCGGGAAGCGGCGCCGGTGCCGGTCCCGTCTCGTCCCATCCGGCCCCGGTGAGGTGCGGGAGGGTCCGGGACCCCCCCCCGGACACGGAGCGTGACCCCTATGCGCCCCCCCCGTGTCCCCACCCCCCGACGAGGACCCCCCCCCCCTCCCCGCCCCTTTTCCCCTCCCTGGGACCCCGTGTCCGTGACCCCCCCCGGTGACACCGGTACCAGCGACACCGCCGCACTGCGCCCTTTGTCCCCGGTGCCACGCACCGGGATGGGCCCGCCCCTCCGCACCGCCCCGTGTCCCCTCCCGTGTGTCCCGACACGTCCCCGTCCATGTCCTCCCCACGTCCCCTTCATTGTCCCCCATGTCCCCATCCATGTCCTCCCCATGTCCCTTTCATTGTCCCCCCATGTTCCCATCCATGTCCTCCCCATGTCCCTTTCATTGTCCCCCCATGTTCCCATCCATGTCCTCCCCATGTCCCCTTCATTGTCCCCCCATGTTCCCATCCATGTCCTCCCCATGTCCCCTTCATTGTCCCCCATGTTCCCATCCATGTCCTCCCCGTGTCCCCTTCATTGTCCCCCATGTCCCCATCCATGTCCTCCCCACATCCCCTTCATTGTCCCCCCATGTTCCCATCCATGTCCTCCCCGTGTCCCCTTCATTGTCCACCCATGTACCCCTCCATGTCCTCCCCACATCCCCTTCATTGTCCCCCCATGTCCCCCTCCATGTCCTCCCCCTGTCCCCTTCATTGTCCCCCCATGTCCCCATCCATGTCCTCCCCGTGTCCCCTTCATTGTCCCCCCATGTCCCCATCCATGTCCTCCCCGTGTCCCCTTCATTGTCCCCCCATGTCCCTTTCATTGTCCCCCCATGTTCCCATCCATGTCCTCCCCACATCCCCTTCATTGTCCCCCATGTTCCCATCCATGTCCTCCCCATGTCCCCTTCATTGTCCCCCCATGTCCCCATCCATGTCCTCCCCATGTCCCCTTCATTGTCCCCCATGTCCCCGTCCATGTCCTCCCCCGTGTCCCCTTCATTGTCCCCCCATGTCCCCATCCATGTCCTCCCCACGTCCCCTTCATTGTCCCCCATGTCCCCGTCCATGTCCTCCCCGTGTCCCCTTCATTGTCCCCCATGTCCCCATCCATGTCCTCCCCATGTCCCCTTCATTGTCCCCCCATGTTCCCATCCATGTCCTCCCCCGTGTCCCCTTCATTGTCCCCCCATGTCCCCGTCCATGTCCTCCCCATGTCCCTCCCATTTCCCCCTCCCTGTCCCTATCCGTGTCCTCCCCCCATGTCCCACTGAGTCTCCTGCAATGTGGCCCCAAGGGGGGCCCCACACGTGTTCTCCCTCTGCATCCTGACACGTTCCCCCTTCACTGTCCCGTCCCCCCCCGTCCCCCTTCACTGTCCCCCCCTTCACTGTCCCCCCATGTCCCCCTCTGTGTCCTCCCCATCACGCCCATGTCCCCACATGCATCCTCCCGTGTCCCTCCCATGTCCCCATCCGTGTCCCCATCCACGTCCCCACATGCACACGTGCTGGTCATTGGTGCCCCAGGGGTATCTGCAGGTGGGGATGGCGCCGGTGGCCACGAGGATGGTGACAATGGTGACAATGTTGATGATGGTGACAGTGGTGACAGTGGTGACAATGGTGACGGTGGTGATGATGGTGACAATGGTGACGATGGTGACAATGGTGACAGTGGTGACAATGGTGACAGTGGTGACAGTGGTGACAGTGGTGACGATGGTGACAGTGGTGACAATGGTGACAATGGTGACAGTGGTGACAATGGTGACAATGGTGACAATGGTGACGATGGTGACGATGGTGACGATGGTGACGATGGTGACAGTGGTGACAGTGGTGACAGTGGTGACAGTGGTGACAATGGTGACGATGGTGACGATGGTGACAGTGGTGACAATGGTGACAATGGTGACAGTGGTGACAATGGTGACAATGGTGACAATGGTGACAATGGTGACGATGGTGACGATGGTGACAGTGGTGACAATGGTGACAATGGTGACGATGGTGACAATGGTGACAGTGGTGACGATGGTGACAGTGGTGACAATGGTGACGATGGTGACGATGGTGACGATGGTGACAATGGTGACAATGGTGATGATGGTGACAGTGGTGACGATGGTGACAATGGTGACAATGGTGACAGTGGTGACAATGGTGACGATGGTGACAGTGGTGACAATGGTGATGATGGTGACAGTGGTGACAATGGTGATGATGGTGACAGTGGTGACAATGGTGACAATGGTGACAATGGTGACGATGGCACCCGTGAGGCTGAGCCCGAGGAGCAGCTTCATGATGTGCCACCGGAACTGGTGGTGAGCCCTGTGCCACTGTCCTGGGGTGCTGCGACTGCAGGGACAGCGGCACCAGGGGGTCACCATTGCCACCATGGGGACACCATTGCCACCATGGGGACACCATTGCCACCATGGGGACACCATTGCCACCCTTGGGACACCATTACCACCATGGGTACACCCTTGGGACAACATTGCCACCATGGGGACACCATTGCCACCATGGGGACACCCATTGCCACCATGGGGACACCATTGCCACCATGGGGACACCCATTGCCACCATGGGGTCACCATTGCCACCATGGGGACACCATTGTCACCCTTGGGACACCATTGCCACCCTTGGGACACCATTGCCACCATGGGGACACCTTGGGACACCATTGCCACCATGGGGACACCATTGCCACCATGGGGACACCCTTGGGACACCATTGCCACCCTGGGGACACCATTGCCACCCTTGGGACACCCTTGGGACACCATTGCCACCCTGGGGACACCCATTGCCACCATGGGGACACCATTGCCACCATGGGGTCACCATTGCCACCATGGGGACACCATTGGGACACCATTGCCACCCTGGGGACACCATTGGGACACCATTGCCACCCTTGGGACACCATTGCCACCATGGGGACACCCTTGGGACACCATTGCCACCCTTGGGACACCATTGCCACCATGGGGACACCCTTGGGACACCATTGCCACCCTGGGGACACCATTGCCACCATGGGGACACCTTGGGACACCATTGCCACCCTT
>NW_026640030.1:0-537 GCF_028554395.1 Pezoporus wallicus
TGTAGAAGGCCTCGTCAACTTCCTCACCCTGATCCGGTGGTCTGTAACAGACACCTACAACAGTATCCCCCCTGCCAGCCTGCCCCTTAATTCTCACCCACAGACTCTCAACTTGCTCATCATCTGTCCCTGGACAGAACTCGGTGCACTGTAGTTCCTCCCGCACATAAAGAGCAACCCCACCACCCCGCCTGGCTGGCCTGTCTTTCCTGAAAAGGACATAGCCCTTAGTTCTGCATGAAGAATTTAATTCTGGGATATTGCTGGCGCTAAATCATAAACACTTAACTAGGTAGGTCGTTTTTAGTGATTGGAAAGCCTGGACAAATTTAGAGACTTAAATCTCTGCTGCCTAGTTCTCATGTTACTATACTGGGTTATTGTCCTGGGTTCAGCAGTAGGAGTCATGTTTCTCCTCCTTAGTAGCTGGTGCAGTGCAGTGTTTTGACTTTCAGCTCGGGAACAGAGCTGATAACAATGATGTTTTGGTTTGGCCAAGGACTTTGTGAGGCTCATGCTCTGCCAGGGAGGAGGGGA
>NW_026640031.1:0-537 GCF_028554395.1 Pezoporus wallicus
GGAAGCGCGGGCAATGCTGCTGCGGTGGCGTGACGGACCCGGGTGCTTCGACTAACCGAAAGAATCCGCCGCTAGGGCGAACCAGACTGCTGCGTCGGGAGGCCGGTCCGGAGACCGAGGTTACAGGACGACCCAGAAGAAGACGATCCGGAAAAGGCTGGCCATGAAAATGGACCGAGAGGTAGCCCTGGACTTATTACAGTGCTTCTTATAAAAGCGGGGAACTGAGCCCTGAACTTTTTACAGTGCTTTTTATAAAAGCGGGGAATTGAGCCTGAGACTCTAAAGCAGCTAGCAGGTCTAGTGGCTAGGGAAGGCTAAGAGATTTTTTTTGCAGATCCTAATACAATATTTGAGGAGAGTGAGTGGCAAAAGTTTGGTGATGAACTATTTGACTCAGTGCTTAATGATTATAAAAAGGCAAAGAAACTCGGTAAACCACGGAGGGAAGTAATGAACTGTATAAAAAGATACAAGGCAGAAAAGAAAAGTGCCGCGGTAGCAACGGAGAAACTAGGAACAGACGTCCTCGGTCGG
>NW_026640032.1:0-543 GCF_028554395.1 Pezoporus wallicus
CATGGCCCTGGTTGCCTCCCTTGGCTCCTGGTGGGGTCCCCATGGCCATGGTCTTGGCTGTCGGTCTCTGATGGGTCTGTGGCTGTTGTTTGTCCCCATGGGGGTTGTAGGCCATGGCCATGGGTCCATTCGAGGTCTGTGATGGATCCTGTGGGGCTGGGGGCTTTGGGGCCTTGGCAATGGTGGGTCTATGGGGGCTCCATGGAGGGGGGCGTGGATGGATCCATTGATGGATCCAAGGCAATGGTAGGTCCATGGTGAGTCCATGGATAGGTCCAAGCCAACAAGAGATCTGTGCTGTCCCCATGGTATCCCATAGGGAAACGTGCCTGAGGCGCGGGGGGAGCTGTTCCATGGTGTCCCCTTGGTATCCCTATGGGATCCTTGTGGTATCCCCTTGGTGTCCTTGTGGTATCCCCATGGTATCCCCGTGGTACCTCCATGGTATCCCCATGGTATCTCTATTGTGTCCCCAGGTATCCCCACGGTATCCCTCTGGTATCCCCATGGTAGCCCTATGGTACCTCTATGGTGTCTCTATGG
>NW_026640033.1:0-541 GCF_028554395.1 Pezoporus wallicus
GACACGGGTTTCTGGGTGGAACTCGTTTTCTTGGCCGGTGGTATCGTATTCTCTTCCCTTGTTATTTTCCCTTATCATTGTTGTAGTTGATAGTAGCGGTGGTGATTTGTGTACATTGGTTGCTGGACTGTTCTTGTCTCAACCCGTGGGAGTTGCACTTTTTCGATCCTCCTCCCCGTTCCTCCGGGAGTGGGGGAGAACCCCGGTGGGGAGGGGAGACACGGACCTCGATTGTTGTCAGCTCGGCACCACTCACTGGGAGTGAGTGAACAAGTTACCTGACTGGGTTTAAACCACGACAGAGGGCAGCCCCCTGGAGAAGAGGTATTGTGGATAATGGGGCCGAAGGTGCTGAAAATGAGAATCAAGCACAAGCACCAGCACAGGCACCAGAGATACAGGGTTGCGTAATGATGGTCTGCTCATGGTGAAGGTCCCCTTTACCACTATAGATTTGAACAGCTGGCAACAAGTGGCTGGTAATTACACATCCTGCTTTCAAGAGTGTTGACAGAAATATGATTATTCGTACGGCTCGGAC
>NW_026640034.1:0-532 GCF_028554395.1 Pezoporus wallicus
TCAGTTCATAAACAATTGGCTTCGAGACTGGTGCTACAGGCAGGGCTTTGGATTCTTTGATAACGGCTGGTTTTATAGGGCACCAGTCTGGACAATGGCGTGTGGGAAAGGTTTGTCTCACAGAGGCAAAAGGATGCTGGGGCACGAATTAGCAGGGCTCATTTGGAGAGCTTTAAACTAGATTCGAAGGGGGATGGGGTTGTAGCTGGGCTTGCCCCAGTGGGGCAGCGCTCCAGAACTGATGAAGACTGGGAGGCCTCCTATAATCCTCGGGTGAAATCGGTGTGCTCAGCTCGCTCCCTGGAATGTCTGTACACCAATGCGCGCAGCATGGGAAATAAGCAGGAGGAGTTGGAAACCTGTGTTAAGTCAGGAGACTATGATCTGGTGGCAATTACAGAGACGTGGTGGGACAGCTCACATGACTGGAATATAGTCATGGAGGGCTATGTCCTTTTCAGGAAAGACAGGCCAGCCAGGAGGGGTGGTGGGGTTGCTCTTTATGTGCGAGAGCAGCCACAATGCACCGAGT